>NW_026878471.1:0-24356 GCF_032173495.1 Musca vetustissima | reverse complement strand
ATAACACCAGCAAACGGTATTAAAATGTTTATCCAGGAATACTTAAGTGGTTATGGCTGGCTGGCTAACTGGCAGACTAGCTGTTTGAATGCTCCTTTGCCTTGGTTATGCTGGTGTTATTTAGCGGCTGCAAACATTTATAGGCGGCTTTGTGGTCTATTTGTTCGCTCATTGTCTGAGTGCATGCTGAATTG
Organism: Musca vetustissima; assembly: GCF_032173495.1. Taxonomy (NCBI): domain Eukaryota; kingdom Metazoa; phylum Arthropoda; class Insecta; order Diptera; family Muscidae; genus Musca; species Musca vetustissima. The sequence continues at coordinate 24,162 of NW_026878471.1, read as the reverse complement.
CTGTGAAAAAACGTAGCATTTCCGGGTGAAAGTGTACACGCCATGTTTGACGGGTCCTTGAAAAAATATTCTTTAATAAATCCACGCCTTGGTTGATGGGTCCTTTTCAAAAATATTCTTTAATAAATCCACGCCTTGGTTGATGGGTCCTTTTCAAAAATATTATTTAATAAATCCACGCCTTGGTTGATGGGTCCTTTTCAAAAATATTCTTTAATAAATCCACGCCTTGGTTGATGGGTCCTTTTCAAAAATATTCTATAATAAATTCATGCCTTGGTTGATGGGTCCTTTTCAAAAATATTCTTTAATAAATCCACGCCTTGTTTGATGGGTCCTTGAAAAAAAATCTTTAATAAATCCCCGCCTTGTTTGATGGGTCCCTTTCAAAAGTATTCTTTAATAAATCCACGCCTTGGATGATGGATCCTTGTCAAAAGTATTCTTTAATAAATCCAAGTATTCTTTAATAAATCCACGCCTCAGTTGGCCCTTGAAAAATATTCTTTAATAAATCCACGCCTCAGTTGGCCCTTCAAAAATATTCTTTAATAAATCCACGCCTCAGTTGGCCCTTGAAAAATATTCTTTAATAAATCCACGCCTCAGTTGGCCCTTCAAAAATATTCTTTAATAAATCCACGCCTTGTTTGATGGGTCCTTTTCAAAAATATTCTTTAATAAATCCACGCCTTGGATAATGGATCCTTGTCAAAAATATTCTTTAATAAATCCACGCCTTGTTTGATGGGTCCTTTTCAAAAATATTCTTTAATAAATCCAAGCCTTGTTTGATGGGTCCTTGAAAAAAAAAATCTTTAATAAATCCACGCCTTGTTTGATGGGTCCTTTTCAAAAATGTTCTTTAATAAATCCACGCCTTGTTTGATGGGTGCTTTTCAAAAATATTCTTTAAAAAATCCACGCCTTGTTAGACGGGTCCTTGAAAAAATATTTTCTTAATAAATCCACGCCTTGTTTGACGGGTCCTTTTCAAAAATATTCTTTAATAAATCCACGCCTCAGTTGGCCCTTGAAAAATATTCTTTAATAAATCCATGCCTTGATGGGTCCTTTTCAAAAATATTCTTTAATAAATCCACGCCTTGTTTGATGGGTCCTTTTCAAAAATATTCTTTAATAAATCCACGCCTTGTTTGATGGGTCCTTTTCAAAAATATTCTTTAATAAATCCACGCCTTGGTTGATGGATACTTGAAAAAAAAATATTCTTTAATAAATCCACGCCTTGGTTGATGGATACTTGAAAAAAAAAATATTCTTTAATAAATCCACGCCTTGTTTGACGGGTCCTTTTCAAAAATATTCTTTAATAAATCCACGCCTTGTTTGACGGGTCCTTTTCAAAAATATTCTTTAATAAATCCACGCCTTGTTTGACGGGTCCTTTTCAAAAATATTCTTTAATAAATCCACGCCTTGTTTGACGGGTCCTTTTCAAAAATATTCTTTAATAAATCCACGCCTTGTTTGACGGGTCCTTTTCAAAAATATTCTTTAATAAATCCACGCCTTGTTTGACGGGTCCTTTTCAAAAATATTCTTTAATAAATCCACGCCTTGGTTGATGCGTTCTTGAAAAAAATATTTACATTTCCTTAACCTTATATTTTAAATTTTGAATTAAATTTATATTTTTTTTTTATCATACAAAAATCAGAAAACTTTATCTTTACAACAACTTTTTCTTAATTCTCATAACAACTTTTTCTCATTCTCAACTTTTTTAATCTCCATCAGCAGTTAAACTTCAAAAGTCCCACTGACGTAAAAGCTAACCTTGAATTGCAAGGAACAAACGCACACACACACCCACACTGAAATGAATTCCACATTTAAGCTGATTAAGGAAAAAATCACATTACTTACAGGTAGCAAAGAAAACAAGCACCCATACAAACTCCCCCTCAGAGAAAAGAGATTTAAAGTCTTCCGTGGATTTATTAGCATCTTTTTTGAACATTTCTCGAAATAAGTCTTATTTTGACAGATTGTCGAAATGATGAAATGAGAGATAATTTTTTGATAATTGCTAATCTTTATACCGATGATGTTAGCTGTTTCAAACAGATATTTTTTGTAATTGATTTTTGTGAAGTGAATAAACATTTTTGATTGTTTCTAAGAAAATTGGTATTAAAAAAAATGTCTAGAATTTAAAGAAAAAAATTCCGGCATTCCTTATAAATATCGAACATTTGAGTTCATATATTGTAAAGTTCACTATTTTCTTGAAAATAATCGATTTAAATAAACTTGAGGTAGTGAGCATTTGTAACCTACTTTTTTTTAGATATTTTATCATTGTATTATTTACAACAACAAAAGTTCAATAAAGATAAACTTTCTCACATATAAAATAAAAGTTGCATACGGGTATCCAGAACAGGGTAGATGTCGCTCACAATATCTGTATGTGTTTGTGTGTGTGTGAAAATTGCATCCGCATAGTATGAGCAAAAACAAGTGAAAAAGCATTAAGTTCGGCCGGGCCGAACTTTTGATACCCTCCACCTGGTACTAAAAAATATAGGGAATATACCTAAAAGTGTACCTATACCGATATTTCAACAAACCGATTATGGTCCTAACATTGGTCCTAGACGCCATGTTTCTTTGGACCACATTTGTTTCAAAAAATTTTGATTTCATCCAAACTTTGTTCATCTTATTATTTCTTCCACTGTGGACCTATATTTACAAATTTTTATGGAGAGATTTGGTACCTAGTAAGAACGCAAAATACTAAATTACAGCCAATTCGGTGGAAAAATATGATCGAACCTCCAAAATACTGAAAATTAGAAGGTACCGTTATATGGGGGCTACCAGAAAAAGTGGACTTATATTTATAATTTTTTGTGGAGACATTTAGTACCCAATAAGGACTCAATGTACCAAATTTTAGCGTATTCGGTTGAAAAACGCCCATGATTACAACATGAGCATGATTACAACAGATAGACGGACGGACATGGCTAGATCGTCTTATAATTTTACCCTGATCAAGAATATATATACTTTAAAGGGTCGGAAATGAATATTTCGATTAATTAATGACAAAATTAATATACCCTCCATACTATGGTGGAGGGTATAAAAAGGGGGTTATATGGGGACTACCCCTATACTATGGTGGAGGGTATAAAAAGGGGGTTATATGGGGACTACCCCTAAAAGGGGGCGAATATTATTAATTTTCGGTAGGGAGATTTGTTACCATATACGACTACAAAATACCAAATTACAGCGAATTCGGTTGAAAATCGCGCTCAAGAACCCCAAAATACAGAAAATTTGAGGGTACCCTTATACGAGGGAAAACATCCGTTCAAAACCTCACAAAAACTAAAACGTGTAAATCCTCCACAATATTTAAGATCAGTATAATTAGGATCTATTTAAAGGTAGTCAACTACAGTTAATGTTGTTCTGGAGTAAATATATTCATTTGAAATATATTCCTTTGATCCATTAAATATTTTGCGATCTCCTTCCGACCCGACATCGATGAGAAAATCATCTATTTTTATATTTTTGGACAAAAATGTGTTTCAACCTTCAAATACCGAATATCGGGGGCTTTAAGAACTCTTGAGCCTATATTGACACAAATTAGTAGGGAGATTTTCTGCTCATTGAGAAATTTTCAAAACAAATTCGAACAAATTGTGTTAAATAAAAACCAGTAAGGAAAGAAGTAAAGTCGGACTATATTCAAGAGATGCATCCTAACAGGCCTCGCATTTTTGAAGGACCATAGGCATGAAATTAGACTAAATTTAATATGTGATCTCTGTTTATATGTTAGAACCGGTTCACTTGTACCTTTTTATACCCTCCACCATAGTTTAGAGGGTATATTAAGTTTGTTTATTATTTGTTTTATTCTTGATCTGCGTAAAATTCTATGACGATTTAATTATGTTCGTCTGATTGTTGTAATCACTCTAGCCTCTAAGGGAATTGAGGTAGACCACCAAAATTTAGCATATAGTTGTCATTTGTCTGCAGACAGGTCAAGTTCGAAGATGAGATATATCGGTCCACGTTTAGGCATAGCCCTCGTGTAAGGGTACCTTCCAATTATTGATATTTTGGGGATTCGCTATTCAAACGAATTCACTAAAATTTGGTGCATTCTGTTCATATTAAATACCAAATTTCTTCACTAAAATTTGATATATCGGTCCACTTTTTCTGATAGCCCCTTATAACATTAATTTGACACTTTGGTGCACCATTTACTAAACATCGGACGAAAATATATATGGTAGCTATATGTAAATCTGAGCTCCTGTTAATAAAACTTGGCACACTTCAGTCTATCCTAATTTCAAAATTTAGCATATAGTTGTCATTTGTCTGCAGACAGGTCAAGTTCGAAGATGAGCTATATCGGTCCACGTTTAGGCATAGCCCTCGTGTAAGGGTACCTTCCAATTATTGATATTTTGAGGATTCGCTATTCAAACGAATTCACTAAAATTTGGTGCATTGTGTTCATATTAAATACCAAATTTCTTCACTAAAATTTGATATATCGGTCCACTTTTTCTGATAGCCCCTTATAACATTAATTTGACACTTTGGTGCACCATTTACTAAACATCGGACGAAAATATATATGGTAGCTATATGTAAATCTGAGCTCCTGTTAATAAAACTTGGCACACTTCAGTCTATCCTAATTTCAAAATTTAGCATATAGTTGTCATTTGTCTGCAGACAGGTCAAGTTCGAAGATGAGCTATATCGGTCCACGTTTAGGCATAGCCCTCGTGTAAGGGTACCTTCCAATTATTGATATTTTGGGCATTCGCTATTCAAACGAATTCACTAAAATTTGGTGCATTGTGTTCATATTAAATACCAAATTTCTTCACTAAAATTTGATATATCGGTCCACTTTTTCTGATAGCCCCTTATAACATTAATTTGACACTTTGGTGCACCATTTACTAAACATCGGACGAAAATATATATGGTAGCTATATGTAAATCTGAGCTCCTGTTAATAACAATTGGCACACTTCAGTCTATCCTAATTTCAGAAAGTTGCGCTACATTTCATGCCAATCGGCTCAAATTTGACTCTTTGGTGTAAAATTACCTAAAAATCGGACAAAAAAATATATGGGAGCTACATTAAATTCTAAACTGATTTCAATAAAACCCCACACACGTTAGGCCATCCTAACTTCAGTACGTTATGCAAAATTTGGTGCCAATCGGCCTAAATTTGACTCTTTGGTGCACCATTTGCTTAAAATCGGACGAAACTATATATGGGAGGTATATCTAAATCTGAACCGATTTCAATAAAACTTGACACACGTTAGTCTATCCTAACTTCAGAACGTTGTGCAAAATTTCTCACCAATCAGCCTAAATTTGACTCTTTGGTGCACAATTTACTAAAAATCGGACGAAAATTTATATGGGAGCTATATCTAAATCTGAACCGATTTTTACTAATTTCAGTAGGGTTCGTACTTGCACCGAAAAAAGGATCTGTGCCAAATTGCATCTAATTTTGCATGCTAATTATTAACCTAAATATTTACCTTCATTATTATGATAGTAATTCAAATTAGTTTATCAGATCGTTTTCCTCACGAAAAATTTGTGATGGTCCCTGCGACTGGATAACAGACAAAAATAAAGTTGTCGGTCTATTTCATCCCCGAAATATTATCTGATCATCATCGAAAATTATAGGAATCATCCTTGACCACAAACTGAACCTCTTGTAAAATTTCCTAACCATCAGCGCGACATTTCCACCCTTTAGAGTGGTAATTCTAACACAAAAATATATAAGAATACTCTGTGAAGTTTAAATATAACTTTCGAATCCGGGTACATACATAAATATGATGGGTATCAATTTCAAGGACAACCGCTGCTCTTGGAAATGCAAGCGACTTATTTCTTTAGGCATAAATATAAACGCCATAGTATGCAAATTTTCGAATTTCTACAAAGACTCGCTAAATATTGTCCGATCTTCCAAAAAGTTTTCTCTGTGTAAGATTTCGTTTTGTTCGGGTTATAATTGTGGCCTCTAGAGCGATCGGAAAAACAGGCAATTGGTGAATTTCATCCAATAGGTGTCTTCTTTGGTCAGAAGCGGTCCTACATGCAAAATTTCGTGACGATTGGTCCATAACAGTGGCCTGTAACTTGTTTACAAATTAGAATGGACGGGCGGACAAACATGTCTAGATCGATTTCAGCTATGGGGCCATACAAAGCTATAATATCCTGACAAAATTGTTGTCATATATGCTTCGCACATACTTAACATTAAACCAGTGAGCGGAGCAGTATAGTCGGACGGGGCCGACCATACGATACCCTACACAACTTCCATGAAAATGTAACTTTCTGTGGTTCGATATTCTGAGATTGGGCAATATTTCGCGATATTTGAACACTTTTGACTAGCTTGAGGTCAGCAAATGTTACTAATAATCAGTACAGCACATCTAATTACTTGTCCAGATTCCCTTCACTGTGGGTTGTATTGTGATGTTCGGCTTTCGACTCGCAAAGTACAAATAATTAAGTTTTCGGTCCACTTCATCCGAAAAATAGTATCTGATCATCACCTAACATTTTGGGCGTTGTCCTTGACCATAACTGGAACCGCATGGAACATTTCAAAGCGATCAGCGCTATATTTCCGCCCTCCAGTGTGGTAATAGGTTACTAAATAATATATGAATACGTAAGCACCTGTAAATATTTAAGTGTAACTCCCGCATCCGAGTACCTACGGCAATATAATTGGTATCAATTTAAAGGTCAGCCACTACTCTTGGATACACTATCAACATCTCGGGTCTATGTCCTTCAGTGGTAAATATATACGCTATAGAATACAAATTTTGTCATTTTTCACACAAAAGTTAGGGAACATTTGACCCGCTAAATATTGAGCGACCTTTATCAAACCAGGCATGCTTATTCTTTGGCCCGATCTCATTCACCATGCAAAAATTCGCGGTGTTTGGGCCATAATTGCGGCCTCTGGAGCGACCAGAAAAACCGACAAAATTAAGTTTTTGGTCCATTTCATTCCCTAAATATTAACCGATCTTTTCCAAAAACAATAGGAGTCTTCATTGGGCAGAACCCATCAAAATTTCGTGAAGATTGGTCCATAACTGTGGCTTGTATCGTGTTTACAAATTATAATGGACAGACGGACGGATGGACGGACACACATGTCTAGATCGACTCAGCTAGTCGAGATATGACGATCGGTATACATAAAGGTGGGTCTAGGACCAATATTTCGCGGCGTTACAAACTTTTGGGGCTGCACAAAGCTATAATACCCTGACAACATAGTTGTGTAGGGTATAATAATTCATATCACTTGTCCTGACATACCTAAACATCTTGCCTACCCCCAATATATTGATTTAATTTAGTTTTTCCCCTCAGACACTATCAAATAGAACTGTTTTAGTTCTTTTAACTCTGTATTATATGTATACGCAATTGCACACTACAACAAATTACAATAACACCCAGTATGAACATCAACAACAAATCTAGGATAATAACAAACACATCCTTGTACAGAGAAATATAAACATTTGCTCATTTTATTTTCTATGATTTTTTTAATCTTCTTCGTATTTTTTCTACCTCCATCTCGCTGGAAAAATATTTACCAAGTTAAGTTATTTCAAAGTACTGAGTCCTGGCTGTTATGTCTGGCTTTAAGGATCTCTGGTAAATTATAAAGGAAAATACAATTCCGTAAGAGTTACGGTTGAGTATAGGAGCACATACACATAATGCGAACCATCACTGACTTAAGTCTGATTGTCTGTTTCTATTTCGCTTAGCAAAGAAGAGAGATTTTATTTTTTTATTTAACCGCTGCAAGAGGAAAAGGATAATGCAACTGAACACAAAGAAAAATAAACGATGTCATGACAAGAAGTTTCTTGTGAAAAAGGTAAGAAGTGTTTCTTTGTAACGTAAATTGAATGAAAATAATGTTTAGTTGGAAATTGTTAAAACAATTGTTATTATTACTACAGGGTTATCTGTTTCGTGGTTTCGAAAGTAAGCGTAAACAAAACAAATATAATTTTTATACCCTAAATAAGGGTAAGGGTATTATAGCTTTGTATGCCCCCATAGATTGTAATGCCGCGAAATATTGGTCGTAGACCAATAGTATACCGATATCACAAATAGCTGAGTCGATCTCGAAATGTGTGTCTGTTTGTCTGTCCATTATAATTTTTAAACACGATACAAGCCACAGTTATGGATCAATCGTAACGAAATTTAGCATATTGGACGGGTTCTGGCCAAAGAATACCTCTATTGTTTATGGTAGTGATCGGTTAATATTTAAGAGATTAAATGGAACAAAAACTCTAGTTTTGTAGAGGCCACAATTATGACCCGAACACAACGAAAGAGAGAAAGGAGTCCGGCCATGGAATAAACATGAACGTTTTGTGGAAGATCGGTCTAGAAGATCGGTTTGTGTGCAAAATTGAAACCTTTCCATACTATGGCTCATATATATTTAAGCCTGGAGGTTAAAGACCCGAGAAGTCGATAGCATGTCCAACAGAAGTGGTCGAACATTAAATTAATACCCACAATGTTGATGAAAGTACACGGATGCGTGTGTTATACTGGGTCCATGTTGACAGGGGTCCATGTATTCTTATATTTTTATACCCTTCACCACACTGTAATACATGGTATTATGTCTTTGTGCATATGTTTGTAACAGGCAAAGGGAACCAAGATAGACACATGGTTCCTTTTGAGAATATGCATAGAATCACTTTCTGAGTCGATTTACGCATGTCCGTCTGTCCGTCCATGTATTTTTGTGAACAGAGTACAGGTCGCATTTATGATCCGATTTGGATGAAATTTGGCATAGGTCACTTATTTGGCCCAAGGACGAACCCTATTCAAATTGTGAAAAATCGGTTCAGATTTAGATATAGCTCCCATATATATTTTCGTCCGATTTAATGTAAATGGTTTACCAAAGTCCCCATATATCTCTCGATTTGCACGAAATTTGGTACAGAGTAATGAATTTGGTCTAGAACGATGTGTGTTAAGTTTCGTGAAAATCGGTTCAGATTTAGATATAGCTCTCATATATATTTTCATCCGATTTAAGGGGACCCCCTCCCCCATTCTCGGGGTCAACATTTTTGTTGATATAATTCGAACCTACACTGATTAAAGAATGTCCCTACAAAATTTCAAGTGAAAATCTCAAGAACTCTTGAAGATATATCCGATTCTTTATGTCAGCATCAAGTGACGGCTGAAGGGCTTCTCAAACTTTAAACGCGTTTTTCTCTAAAAATTTTTTTGCGAATGGCGGGCACGATAACTCAAAAAATAATAATCCAATCGGTTCCAAATTTTGCAACGTTTCTCTGGGAGTGTATAGCTCTCGTATGAACTAGGATAAAGCCAATAGGTGAAGATCTTCCTTATTTTTATACCCTACACAACTATGTTGTCAGGGTATTACAGCTTTGTGCAGGCCCAAATGTTTGTAACGCCGCGAAATATTGGTCCTAGACCCACCTTTAAGCATACCGATCGTCATATCTCGACTAGCTGAGTCGATCTAGACATGTGTGTCCGTCCGTCCGTCTGTCCATTATAATTTGTAAACACGATACAGGCCACAGTTATGGACCAATCTTCACGAAATTTTGCATGTAGGATGGGTTCTGGCCAATGAAGACCCTTATTGTTTTTGGAAAAGATCGGTTAATATTTAGGGGATGTAATTTTTTGTCGGTTTTTCTGGTCGCTCCAGAGGCCGCAATTATGGCCCAAACACCGCGAATTTTTGCATGGAGAAGGGGATTGGGCCAGAGAATAACCATGCATGTTTTGATAAAGATCGGTCAATATTTAGCGGGTCAAATGGACCCTGACTTTTGTGTGAAAAATTACAAAATTTGTATTCTATGGCATATATATTTACTCCTGGAGGATGTAGACCCGAGAAGTTGATAGCATATTTAAGAGGAGTGGTTGGCCTTTAAATTGATACCGAATATAGTGATGTATCTACTCAGATGTGGGAGTTACAGTCAAATATTTACAGGTGTTTACGTATTCAGATATTATTTAGTAACCCATTACCACATTAGAGGGGGAAATATCGCGCTGATGGCTTTGAAATTTTTAATGAAGTTCCAGTTATGGTGAAGAACAACGCCTACAATTTTCGGTGATGATCAGATTAACATTTTGGGATGAAATGGACCGAAAACTTAATTTTTTGTGTGTGTTTCGAGTCGAGTATAATCCGAAAATCACAACACAACCCACCGTGAAGGTAATCTGGACAAGTAATTAGAAGAACTGTACTGAATATCCGAAAAAGTAAGGAAGAGGTGTTGTTGGCCTCTTAACGGGCATAAGGGAGCAAATATCACGAAATATTACTCAGACTCGGAGTAAACATCCTCAGAAAGTTAGAGTTCGTGGTAGTTGTGTAGGGTATCGTATGGTCGGCCCCGTCCGACTATACTGCTCCGCTCACTGGTTTTTTCGTATGTACTTGGATGTTGGAGTTACGCTTAAATATTTACAGGTGCTTACGTATTCAGATATTATTTAGTAACCCAATACCACATTAGAGGGCGGAAGTAAAGCGTGGATCGCTTTGAAATTTTCCATGAGGATATAGTTATGGTCAAGAACAATGCCTATGATTTCGGTGATGATCTGATAATAATTTTGGGATGAAGTGCACCGAAAACTTTTTTTGCTTTTTTTCGAGACCATCTATAGGCCACAATAATAAGCCAAATATCACAACATAACCCACGGTGAAGGGATTAGAAGGGTTCTTAGAAGGGCTGTACTGAATATCGGTAATATTCGGAAAACATGTCAGTGTGAGGAAGAGATGCTGTCGATCTCTAATCGGGCAAGAGGATGCAAATATCATAAAATATGTCCAGGCTCGGAATAGGTGTCTAGGGTATCGTATGGTCGGCCCCGTCCGACTGTAATGCTCCGCTCACAGGTTTTAAGATAATAAAATATTAAATTAAATTATTTTTTTCTCTTTCCAACAACAAAATATTGCCCATTTATCAGGATAATCAAAATTTAAAATATTTTCAATTATTTTCTAAACATATTATTCTCGTTGTAAATCTCTATCCTTTTTGATTACAATACCTAATAACAAAAATAATATGGCTTCCAAAGAAAATAATAACAAGCAATTTATTCAATTAATGTGTTAATTTCTTTTGAAAACTAAATAACATAACTTTTCCATCAATAGAAGTTAGAAATTAACAATCACATTCGAACATCAGCTCATCGTAAATTCCATTCGATAGCATCATCATCATCTCCAATAAGTTATCAGTAAAGATATACAAACTTATTTTCCTAACTACAAAAACAAGATCTAAAATACCAATGAAACCGGCCATATGATCTCGAAGGGAGGGTTTGGAACATAAATATTATATTTCTAGTATTCAACAATGCTTTCAATTCAATTATAGTATTTTCAACTTCGAATAGATTTTTGTAACAAAAGAAAAGAACAAACATTGAATAAATGGCCAACAAGTTTTATCTTTGCGAAGCATATTTCCAACCCTCAATTATTTTATGCAGGCACGCATAATAATATTGAAGATATTCGATACTAGGAAAGAATAATGACTGTGGAAAATATAACTACTATTCATGAATCTCTAAGGTTTCTTCCTCTGTTTATTTTTTCTCTCTTATTTCGCCCTGTAATTGAAAGCGAATATTTTAAGATGAGATGTAACAAAGTTGCAGAGAAAGAAGAGAAAACTTAATAGGTATTAGAAAAACAAAACAAAAAAAAAAAGTTCGATAGAAATCTTTTTGAAGTCCCATAAAGAAATCCTTACATAGCAAAACTTTTTGATTGCTTCAAAACTTCAATTAATTGAAATCAACAAATTCGATTTGAAATTGTATTGATTACAGTTGCCAACAAAACATATTGTTTTGTTAAGGGCATATATAATATTTTCCCTCCATCGCTTAATTAGGACATTATTTATTAGGACATATTGATGAATCAATAGGAAACCCTAGGGAGACCGCTTATTCAATGGACTGGTTTTCATCCATTAAAATAACAAGCGGATATGATAAGAGCTTTCATGCTTTCTTTTATCTAAAGTCGTATTTATTTTTAAAATCAAGGCCTAATGTTTTCTAGCAGTATTGTCAGACGGTATCGACCATATGAAACCATACACAACTACCGCAGAACTTCATGTAATTGAACACGCTGCATCCGTTCGATATATACCTCCGAATTGAGACTAAACTTCCCAGCAGGGGCAGCGGGATTTGCAAGTGAGCGTGATGAGCTTCGTCCTACTAATACTAATAAACCTAGAATCAGAGAACGGACGATTGAAAAGAACAGGTTATTCGGCGAACATAAGCGGAAAATGTGGCTAGAATATCTAAAGTGCTGCTATAATAGTACCGGAGTGATTAAATAGGGGCAACGGTTAAGTCGTTCTCGAACTTAGGAAGGAAGGAAGGATGATCGGACTTCTGTCGCATTTAACGGCGTAGGAGAGACAGATCCGAAACGGTGCGCGATTTCTTTCAACCCGCAGTTTGTGGAGCACCCCTAGAGTGACAGTGTAAAGAGAAGAGTATTGTGCGTATTCGATATATTCAAGTGGAGGACGAACAATCACAATTTACTTTTTTATTAATTTCTCTTTCGAGATAAACTACATGATCGGAGTTGCAATGAAAAGGAGAGCCAGAGAGATATTACATTCCCACAACTATGTGACGCGTTTCGCCGTTGGCTTACAAATGTCTTTACATGATAAGTTGTATTTATGTCGACTATTGTTGCGAAATTGCATCTACGAATTAAACTCAACCGTGTCAAGGTTCGGACATTTGGCATCACACCAGAACATTCCTTTTCAGAGCAGATTTTTCTTGTAGTGACGGACTTTTTTTCCATACAGACTACAATATTTTTCTTCAATGGTATGCAACTGCATATTGTGCAACCTTAGGAATATAAGGAGGTGGCTTTGAACGCTAAGGCGCTGGACAACAATCAACAGATGCCATGGGAACCAGGGTTCAAATCCCAGCCGGGCTCAAGCTGAATTTTTTGAATTTTGTTTTTATGACTTTTTAGGGCGAAGGATCATTCATGTAAATGTTTTTTTTTATTAATTTCTCTTTCGAGATGAGGTACATGATCGAAGTTGCAATGAAAAGGAAAGCCAGAGAGATACTACATTCCCACCACTATGCGGCGCGTTTCGCCGTTGGTTAAGCGGCTCATCAGACATATTGGAGGATATTGCAAGTGCAATCAGAAGCGCAAAATATACCAGGCGCTTAGTACGGATGGAATCTCCATGGTGATGTTAAAACAGCTTAATCAGTAAAACAGCTTGTCTTTAGCCACCCTAAAACGGGCAGGGTGGATCCGCTACTGCAGCCAGGCAAGGACGTCAGCAATCATGATTCATACAGGCCGATCTCACTTTTGTCGCCAGTAGTTAAGACACTAGAGGCATTGCTACTCCCGGAAGCAGCACAACAGCAGCATTGCACGCAATTTCCACAAATTTAACGGAAGGACTCACGCAGAACAGGCCGTGTAATAGGACAGTTATGATGGGGCTGGGCTTATCAAAGCCATTTGATACGAAAAGCTTTTCGAGGACGTCAAAAGAACAACCATCCAGCCAAGTTTGAATCGTTGGATCGTGAATTATATGTGTGGACGCCAGTCGTACGAAGAATTCAGAAATAGGAAGTCGAAAGCCCGTAGACATATCACTCCAAAAGGAGGGGTGATATTTCCAGAACTGTCTACCTTTCTGAAACTGCAATCTCATCAGCTGGCATAAAGATCGTAACGTACGCGGATGGCTTCAGGGACGAAGATTGATGACATTTGCTAGAGGCTAAACAACTATCGCGGGATATATCCGCCACTAAGTCAACGGCCACACTATTTACCACACAGACCGGGGGAAAGCGGCTTCCTTTGAATATGCAGGTGGATTGGCCCACAATTCCGACCACCAATTACCCCAAGGTTCTAAGGGTCACATTCGATGGCCTTTATAAGTCGTCCGAATAAGCCACAGCGATTCGGGATAAGGTCAGGAGCAGGAACATTGTTCTCAAGTCGCTTGCCGGCAGCAGTTGGAGAGCTGACAAAGAAACTCAGTTAACAACATATACAGCAATAGACCTGTCTGTGGTAAACTTTGCGGCTCCAGTGCAGTTCGCCAACGTCAGTGCAACGCAATGGAGAAGTCTTCAATCCTGCCAAAATGCTGTTCCATGATGTCTCCTCCTGACTCCAATAGACCACTTACATGAGGAGACGAAGATCCTTCCTTCAAGGCAACAAGATGTTGTCGATGCAGTGTCTGGTTGGGTGTTATAGAAGTAGCTATCCAAATCAACACAATATGGATATCTTCATTATGGTATCTTCATGATATGCATACAGAGGCCCAACGCTTTTGTGCCTCTGGACCAATAAGAAGAACTTCTTATCTTCTATAAGAAAATCTCCTACTTTTCTTTTAAAAGGCCTCCTGTTCTTCTATAAGAAGACTTCCTGCTCTTCAATTGGAAGACGTCCTACTCTTGTATGAGAAACACTCCTGCTATTCTGTAAGAATAACTCCTGCTCGTCTATAAGAAGACGTCCTGCTCTTCTATAGGAAAACTTCTTGCTCTTCTATAATAAAACATTCTGCTCTCTTTCTTCTATAAGAAAATTATGTGGAAAAGGTATGAAGGGTTTATGTGGGACCAAGAGTCATGTGGGCCCAAGAATCATGAAATATTATCCTGGACTCAGCTTTTGGTGCTAATAGAATTCTTCTAGCTACGTATGTTCGTCCATCCATCCAATACAACTATGAAGTCAGGGTATTATAACTTTGTGCAGCCCCAAGAGTTTGTAACACCTCAAAATATTGCTCCAAGACTCTACTTCAAGTATTTCGATCGTTAATTTGTTAACACGATACAGGCCACAGTTATGGGCCAATCGCCACGTAGTTTTTTTGCATGTAGCATGGGTTCTGCCCAATGAAGACCCCTATTTTCTTGGTAATCATCGGTTAGTATTTAGGGGACTCTACAATTATGACCCGAACATCACGAAAAAAATAAGCATGATGGGTAAATATGGAACGGATCAAATTGACCCAGACTTTTGGATGAAAATAACAAAATTTGTATTCAGACATAGAGAAGTAGATAGCATATCCAAGAGGTGTGGTTGACATTTAAATTGGTACCGTTTACATCGTTGTATGTACTCTATGTGCAATGATATTATTTAGTATTTCTATTACACCACTATATGGCGGAAATGTCACGCTGATCGCTTTGAAATTTTACATGAAGTTCCGCTTATGGTCAAGGATGACGCCTATAATTCTTAGATATGTTGAGTCGATATTTTGGGGTACAATGAACCAAAAACTTTATTTTTGCCAGATTCTAGAGGCCACTATTATATTCAGAATATCATTTATAACCTACACAACTATGTTGTCAGGGTATTATAGCTTTGTGCAGCCCCAAAAGTTTGTAACGCCGCGAAATATTGGTCCTAGACCCACCTTTAAGTATACCGATCGACATATCTCGACTAGCTGAGTCGATCTAGACATGTGTGTCCGTCCGTCCGTCTGTCCATTATAATTTGTAAACACGATACAGGCCACAGTTATGGACCGATCTTCACGAAATTTTGCATGTAGGATGGGTTCTGGCCAATGAAGACCCCTATTGTTTTTGGTAAAGATCAGTTAATATTTAGGGGATGAAATGGACCAAATACTAAATTTTTGTCGGTTTTTCTGGTTGCTCCAGAAGCCGCAATTATGGCGCGAACATCGCAAAATTTGACATGGAGAAGGGGATCGGGCCAAAGAATAAGCATGCCTGTTTTGATAAGGATCGGTCAATATTTAGCGGGTCAAATGGACCCCGACTTTTGTGTGAAAAATTACAAATTTTGTATTCTATTGCCAATATATTTGCCCCTGAATGACATAGACCCGAGAATTTGATTGTATATCCAAGAGGAGTGGTTGACCTTTAAATTGATACCAATTATATGGTCGTACGTACTCAGATGTGGGAGTTACACTTCAATATTTACAGGTGCTTACGTACTGATATATTATTTAGTAACCCATTACCACACTAGAGGAAATATGGCGCTGGTCGCTGTAAAATTTTCAGTTGTGGTCAAGGACAACGCCTACAATTTTCGGCGATGATCAAATAATAATTTTGGGATGTAGTGGACCGAAGACTTAATTTTTTTGTGTTTTTTTGAGTCGATCTATAGGCCACAATTATAAGCCGAACATCACAACACAACCCACGGTGAAGGGAATCTGGACAAGTAATTAGAAGGGATGTACTGAATATTATTAATATTCAGTGTAAGGTAGAGGTGCTGTTGACCTCTAATCGTACAAGAGAGTGCATAAAGTAAACATCCGCAGAAAGTTAGAGTTCCGTGGAAGTTGTGTTGGGTATCGTATGGTCGGCACCGTCCGACTATACTGATCCTCTCACTGTTTTTTTGTTTTTTTTTTTTTTTTTTTTTTTTTTGAAGGGGATCTGACCATGTACATATAACGGCTGTCGATATTCCAATGTTCAAATCAATCAAACCCTAATGTTACCCAATTTTTTTTATGGCGTAAATATTCATCTTGGAAAAAGAAGATTGGAAAATATGTCAGGTTTAGAAAGTGGAGCTATTGAACTGTAAACGGTCACGAGGGTGCAAATAACGCGAAATATTGGCCAGGCTCAGAATATGGAACCACAAAGAGTTCGATTTTCGTGACAGGTGTATAGGGTATTATATGGTCGGCCCCATCCGATTATATTGCTCCGCTCAATGGTTCTTAGGTATGTTCGGTGTTTTTGACAGAGTTTTAGATAAATGGTGCACCAAAGTCCCTAAATATCTCTCGATTTGCATATATAGCTCGCATATATATATTTTCTTCCGATTTAATGTATATGGTGAACCAAAGTGCCTATATATCTTTCGATTTGCACGAAATATGGTATAGACTACTGAATTGAGTCTAGAATGATGTGTGTTAAGTTTCGTAAATATCGGTTGAGATTTAGATATAGCTCCCTTACATATTTTTTAGTCCGATTTAACGTAAATGGTGTGCCAAAGCCCCTAAATATCTTTCGATTTGCACGAAATTTGGCATAGCGAACTAAATTAAGTCTAGAATTATGTGTGCAAAGTTTCGTGAAAATCGGTTCAGATTTATATATAGCACCTATATTTTCGTCCGATTTAATAGAACCAAAGTTCTTATATATCTTTCGTTCGATTTCGTGTCAATGTTCTTCCGAAAAGGCGACAGACGACTATGTAGAATATACCAGAATTGGTAAAAGGACTTTACTACATTCCTTACTGGTTTATATTAAAAAAGTTGTCCCCATATAGGCGTATTCTACCATAGCATGGTGGCTTGTCGTTTTTATCGTACAAAGTATGGAATTCTAAGACAATTTTGCCATCTGTTGTGATCATTCCGCCTTCTAAGGATATACTGATAAAAAACTAAAATAGTGGTGTCGAAATTCACATATATATAACTCCAAATATTCGGTTGTTCCTGAACTACCTAATATCTAAAATCTGTATTTGCTTTACATAGTGGTTTACATAAATCGATTTGTAGAATTATAGGTATAGGTCAATTATCGGGTATTTTCCTTATATTTCCATTTAAGAACCTGTCAGTATGCCTAGGGTGGAGGGTATCCAAAGATCGTCCCGGCCGAAGATAACGCTTTTTTCACTTGTTTCTTTTTTTTGTATGGATTTCTGTTCTGTCTGGATTTCATTTTCATTGCAATTCCGATCATGTAGCACATCTCGAAAGAGAAATTAATAAAAAAAAAACATTTACATGAATGATCCTTCGCCCTAAAAATGCATATAAAAACTCAAAAATTCAGCTTGAGCCCGGCTGGGATTTGAACCCTGGTTCCCATGGCATCTGTTGATTGTTGTCCAGCGCCTCAGCGTTCAAAGCCACCTCCTTATCTTCCTAAGGTTGCACAATATGTAGTTGCTTACAATTGAAGAAAAATATTGTAGTCTGTATGGAAAAACAAGAAACAAGAAAAATCTGCTCTGAAAAGAAATGTTCTGATGTGATGCCAAATGTCCGAACCTTGACACGGTTGAATTTAATTCGTAGATGCAATTTCGCAACAATAGTCGACATAAATACAACTTATCAAGTAAAGACATTTGTAAGCCACATTGCCCAATATGCCTGATGAGCTGCTTAACTAACGGCTAAACGCGTCGCATAGTGGTGGGAATGTAGTATCTCTCTGGCTTTCCTATCCATTGCAACTCCGATCATGTAGCTCATCTCGAAGAAGAAATTAATAAAAAAACAGACAATTTTTAGTTTGATATTTCGTTTTCTCCTGGCAGCAATTTACGATGGTATTGTACCCATATAAATGTCATTATCGATTGTAGATATTTTGTATGTGCAACTCCTGTGAAGATTATAAGAAGTTCGGCTCGGCATTTTATCCTTTGCATTTTCTAAAATTTGGTAACATACATACATTTTGTGAACTTCTCATAACAATTTATTATTTGACAATATTTCTGGCAAAAACCGACGACAACAACTGTATTTTTCATTGCAGTCAACAATAAATGTTCATTACTAATATTGAATAATAAATGTCCGAATTTCGATTTGCCATCAATTATGAATTTTTTGAACAAAAAAAAAATAAAACTATAAAATTGTTGTTGTACTAAAAGGTAAATATTTAGTTTAATGTAAATATACATATGCACTTATACTTCAATACCATACATCAACAACAAAAAGAACAAAAAAAACAGAAAAAAATACTAACATTTATTTACAAAGTGCCAAACAGCAGTCACAAAGAGCCGTATATATATTTTGTGAGTAAACACTTTGAAGCAGTGAAAAGAACAATTCTATTCGACAAAGTGATATTTACAAAAAACTACACATTCATGTATACATACGCACAAACAAACAACAACAAAATTGCAATAAATTTGTATTTGTACTTTTTTTTCTTTTTGAAAACATAAATAAAAATTAAATTATTTTCCCAATGCAAACTTTTTGCTCTACACTTTTTCACAAAGCGGCAATACACACACACACACAAGCCAAAAGTTTCCTAACCTGCACTTTATTTATACAGCATAACAAACTATTTAATAATAGTTTGAACTTTTATGTAGTTGCTTGAATATTTGGATTTTTTTCAGAAAAACTTTAAAACCACAACACTATGTAGAGAAGAGGAGAGAAATTTCCGAACAAAAAAAATTGGAATTGACAATATTAATCTACTTGCTTCTGTTAACAACAGATCCTTGAGATACAAGGCAAGCCTGATTAAATATGGCTAATACAGACATCTCTGTCCTCAATGACTGATATAGTGGCTGGATGTCATTGACCGAACTCTATCGTGTCAATCAAACTATTTACCCACAACTACTTGAGTAGAATGGCAAAATAACAAAACAACTATTCGATAGTCTGACTTTCTGCAAATATCCATGCCAATTTCTATGTTAATTAAAATTGGAGTCCTAAGACAATTAACTAAAAGAGCCAATAATATTGAAAACAGAAACGGAATTGAAAGACAAGAAAACGAACTAAACAAAAGAATATGGCAAATACACATTGGCCGAGAGCTAATTAATTTAGTGGGGAAGAAATAACAAAACAAAAACAAAAAAACAGTGAGCGGAGCAGTATAGTCGGACGGGGCCGACCATACGATGCCCTACACAACGACCACAGAACTCTAACTTTCAGATGATGTTTATTTTGAGCCTGGATAATATTTCGTGATATTTGCACCCTCTTGACCGATTCGAGATCAATATCACATCTTCCTTGCACTGACATATTTTCCGAATATTACCAATATTCAGTGCAGCCCTTCTAATTACTTGTCCAGATTCCCTTTACCGTGGGTTTTTTGTGATGTTCGACCCAAAAAAAAAAACACAAAAAATTAAGTTTTCGGTCCATATTATCTGATCATCACTGAAAATTATAGGCGTTGTCGTTGACCATAACTGTTACCTCATGGAACATTTCAAATTGATCAGCGCTATATTTCCGCCCTCTTGTGTGATAATGGGTTACTAAATAATATCTGAACACATAAGTACATGTAAATATTTATGTGTAACTCCCACATCCGTATCCGTATGGTATCAATTAAAAGGTCAACCACTCCTCTTGGATATACTATCAATTTCTCGGCTCTATGTCCTTCAGGGGTAAATAGATACGCTATACAATACAAATTTTGTAATTTTTCACACAAAAGTCAGGACCCATTTGACCCGACCCCCTTCTCCATGTAAAATTTCGCGATGTTCGAACTATAATTGCGGCCTCTGAAGCGATCAGAAAAACCGACAAAAATGAAGTATTTGGTCCATTTCATCCCCTGAATATTAACCGATCTTTAGCACAAACAATAGAGGTCTTCATTGGCCAGAACCCATCCTACATGCAAAATTTCGTGAAAATTGGTCCATAACTGTGGCCTGTATCGTGTTTACAAATTATAATGGACGGACGGGCGGACACACATGTCTAGATCGACTCAGATAGTCAAGATATGACGATCGGTATACTTAAAGGTGGGTCTAGGACCAATATTTCGCGGCGTTACAAACATTTGGGACTGCTCAGAGCTATAATACCCTGACAAAATAGTTGTGTAGGGTATAAATAGGTTTTTTTAACAAGAGAATTGAACTGAAATATTTATATTTGAATATTTTAAAAACAAGTGAAAAAGCGTTAAGTTCGCCGGACCAAACTTTGGATACCCTCCACCATAGATATACTGACAGATACTTGAAATGAAAATATAGGGAACATACCAAAAAGGATACCGACATTTCTACAAACCGATTATGTACACACAATGTACACCAAATACAAATTTGAGCAATTTTTAATGGACATTTATACCCTCAGCCTTATAGCTAATGAGGGTGTATACATTTTGACACGGCGAAAAGGTGCCTCATCGAAATATTGGTTATAGACCCCAGGTTTCTTTGGACCAAATCTGTTTCAGCAAATTTTGATTTCATCCAAACTTTGCCTATCTTATTATTTCTTCAAAACATAGTTCAAGTTCGAAAGGGGGAATATCGATCCACTTCTTCTGGTACGTCCCACACAGGGGCTAGGCCTAGGCCTAAATGGGGGCTATAGTCCATATATAGTTCATTCTTGAACCTTACGTTCTAGTTTTTTATTTCGATATCCTCCGCAGGTGAAATGATTACAACAGAGTATTAGAACCAAACGCGGAACAAATAAGATAACTATTTTAATATAAACCAGTAATGAAACCCCCTTTGGTGCAGAAGGGTATCATAATCCTAAAAGACGTCGCATTTTTGAAGGACCATTGACATGAACATGGATCCATAAACATGACATTCTGCAACCCATACTAAATTTTTCATTTGGTCATACATAGAGCTGCTTCTTTCAATGGGACAAAATTATGTACATCACTTTATATATATATATATATATATATCCAGTGAGCGGAGCTGTATAGTAGGACGGAGCCGACCATATGATACCCTACACAACAGCTTGGGCAATATTTGCGCCCTCTTGACCGAATGAAGGACAAAACCAGTAAGCGGCGCAGTATAGTCGGACGGGGCCGACCATATGATACCCTACACAACTTCCACGAAAAACTAAATTTCTGTGGATTTATATTCTGAGCTTGAGCAATATTTCGCGATATTTGAACCATCTGGACCAACTTGAGGCCGACAATTATAACTAATGTTCAGTACAGCCCTTCTAATTACTTGTCCAGATTCCCATCCCTTGTGTTGTGAACTTCATATTCCCATTAGAGCCTATAGATCGACTCGAAAAACATACAAAAAAATAAGTTTTCGGTCCACTTCATCACAATATAATTATCTGATAGTCCCCGAAAATTATGGGCGTTATTCTTGACTATAACTGGAACTTCATGGAACATTTTAAAGCGATCAGGACTATATTTCCGCCCTCTAGTGTGGTAAAGGGTTACTAAATAATATCTGAATACTTAAGCACCTGTAAATGTTTAAGTGTAACTCCCGCATCCGAATACCTACGACAATATAATTGGTATCAATTTAAAGGCCAACCACTGCCCTTGGATATACCAACAACTTTTCGGGTCTATGTCCTTCAGGAGTAAATATATACGCTATAGAATACAAATTTTGTCAATTCTCACACAAAAGTCAAGGTCCATTTGACCCGCTAAATATTGGCCGATCATTATCAAAACAGACATGCTTATTCTTTGGCCACATTCCCTCTTCGATGCAAAAATTCGCGATGTTTGGGCCATAATTGCGACCTCTGGAGCGACCAGAAAAACCGACAAAAATTAAGCATTTGGTCCATTTCATCCCCTAAATATTAACCAATCTTTCCCAAGAACAATAGGGTCGTCATTGGCCAAAACCCATCCTAAATGCAAAATTTCGTGAAGATTGGTCCATAACTGTAGCCTGTATCGTGTTTACAAATTATAATGGACACACGGACGGACTGACACACATGTCTAGATCGACTCAGCTAGTCAAGATATGACGATCGGTATACTTGAAGGTCCGTCGAGGACCAATATTTCGCGGCGTTACAAAATTTTGCGGCTGCACAAAGCTATAATACCCTGACAACATAGTTGTGTAGGGTATAAAAACTATATGGAAATCTTGGTCTTTCTATCTTATTCCTGGCCTTCCCCTTCTGCGTGAAGGTTATACTAATTTCAGTATGTTTGGAGCATATCGGTCACATTTTGAGTTATTGGTGCATCATTTACTTAAAATCGGGAGAAAATATATATGGAAGCTCTATCCAAGTCTGAACCAATTTCCAAAAAAAAAAAAAAATCCACACGCTAGGTTATTTTAACTTCAGTATGTTGTCCAAAATTTTGTGTTATTCGGCCTAACTTTGGGTGCACCATTTACTTAAAATAGGACGACATTATATATGGGAGCTATATCTAAATCGGAAGCGATTTTCACGAAACTTAACACACATCATTCTAGACTTAATTCATTACGCTATGTCAAATTTCGTGAAAATGGAAAAATATATGTGGACTTTGGTGCACATTAAATCGGACGAAAATATATTTTGGAGCTATATCTAAATCCGATTCGATTTTCACGAAACTTTGCACACATCATTCCAGACTTCAATCAGTACGCTATTCCAAATTTCGTACAAATCGAATGATATATAGGGACTTTGGTGCACCATTTACATAAAATCGGACGAAAACATATATATGGAAACTATATCTAAATCTGAACCGATTTTCATGAAATTTAATACACATATTTCTAGACTTAAGTTTGTACGCTATGACCAATTTAGTGACAATCGAAGGATATATAGGGACTTGTGTGCACTATTTACCTAAAATCGGACGAAAGTATATATGAGAGCTTTGTCTAAATCTGATCTGATTTCCACAAAATTTAGCACACATCACTTTAGGCTTAATTCAGTACGTTGTGGACAATTTCGTGCAAATTGAAAGATATATATTGACTTTGGTGCACAATTTATCTCAAATCGGACGAAAATATATGTGGGAGCTATATATAAATATGAACAGATTTTCACGAAACTTAGAACACATCATTATAGACCTATCTCTGTACACTCTGCAAAATTTCGTGCAAATCGAGAGAGATATTGGGATTTTGGTGCACCATTTACTTTAAATCGGACGAAACTATATATAGGAGCTATATCTAAATATGAACCGATTTTTCCCAATTTCAATAGGATTTGTCCTTGGGCCAAATAAGTAAGCTATGCCAAATTTCATACAAATCGGATCATAAATGCGGCCTGTACTTTGTTTACAATTTAACATGGACAGACGGATGGACTCAGAAAGTTATTCTATGGATAT